>NC_133219.1:22755957-22763457 GCF_040436345.1 Pagrus major
CCAAATGTGGTCCTATACTGGCTGAACGAGACACAGCAGTTCCCATTGGATTCCGGTGAAATTTGTATTTTTGGTGAATATTTTAGTGAAAAGGTACAATGTTTCATGAGACTGCCTTAAGGCTGGGGCTAGGGTTAGGGTTAGGGTTAGGGTTAGGGCTAGGGTTAGGGTTAGGGTTAGGGTTAGGGTTAGGGCTAGGGTTAGGGTTAGGGTTAGGGTTACGGTTAGGGTTAGGGTTAGGGTTAGGGTTAGGGTTACGGTCGTCTTTTGACCGAATGACTCGAAATTCGGCACGAATGTGGTCCTCTACTGGCTGAACGAGGGAGAGCAGTTCCCATTGGATTCCGTTGAAATTTGTATTTTTGGTGAATATTTTAAAGAAAAAAGTGGCCATTTTTCATGAAAACCTCAGCCCATTTTTTCAATAGCTTCCAGGTCTTTGGACCGATTGACTTGAAATCGCTCCCAAATGTGGTCCTATACTGGCTGAACAAGACACAGCAGTTCCCATTGGATTCCGTTGAAATTTGTATTTTTGGTGAATATTTTAAAGAAAAAAGTGGCCATTTTTCATGAAAACCTCAGCCCATTTTTTCAATAGCTTCCAGGTCTTTGGACCGATTGACTCGAAATCGCTCCCAAATGTGGTCCTATACTGGCTGAACGAGGGAGAGCAGTTCCTTTGGATTCCGTTGAAATTTGTATTTTTGGTGACTATTTTAAAGAAAAAAGTGGCCATTTTTCATGAAAACCTCAGCCCATTTTTTCAATAGCTTCCAGGTCTTTGGACCGATTGACTCGAAATCGCTCCCAAATGTGGTCCTATACTGGCTGAACAAGACACAGCAGTTCCCATTGGATTCCGTTGAAATTTGTATTTTTGGTGAATATTTTAAAGAAAAAAGTGGCCATTTTTCATGAAAACCTCAGCCCATTTTTTCAATAGCTTCCAGGTCTTTGTACCGATTGACTCGAAATCGCTCCCAAATGTGGTCCTATACTGGCTGAACGAGACACAGCAGTTCCCATTGGATTCCGGTGAAATTTGTATTTTTGGTGAATATTTTAGTGAAAAGGTACAATGTTTCATGAGACTGCCTTAAGGCTGGGGCTAGGGTTAGGGTTAGGGTTAGGGCTAGGGTTAGGGTTAGGGTTAGGGTTACGGTCGTCTTTTGACCGAATGACTCGAAATTCGGCACGAATGTGGTCCTCTACTGGCTGAACGAGGGAGAGCAGTTCCCATTGGATTCCGTTGAAATTTGTATTTTTGGTGAATATTTTAAAGAAAAAAGTGGCCATTTTTCATGAAAACCTCAGCCCATTTTTTCAATAGCTTCCAGGTCTTTGGACCGATTGACTCGAAATCGCTCCCAAATGTGGTCCTATACTGGCTGAACAAGACACAGCAGTTCCCATTGGATTCCGGTGAAATTTGTATTTTTGGTGAATATTTTAGTGAAAAGGTACAATGTTTCATGAGACTGCCTTAAGGCTGGGGCTAGGGTTAGGGTTAGGGTTAGGGTTAGGGTTAGGGCTAGGGTTAGGGTTAGGGTTAGGGTTACGGTCGTCTTTTGACCGAATGACTCGAAATTCGGCACGAATGTGGTCCTCTACTGGCTGAACAAGACACAGCAGTTCCCATTGGATTCCGTTGAAATTTGTATTTTTGGTGAATATTTTAAAGAAAAAAGTGGCCATTTTTCATGAAAACCTCAGCCCATTTTTTCAATAGCTTCCAGGTCTTTGGACCGATTGACTCGAAATCGCTCCCAAATGTGGTCCTATACTGGCTGAACATGACACAGCAGTTCCCATTGGATTCCGGTGAAATTTGTATTTTTGGTGAATATTTTAGTGAAAAGGTACAATGTTTCATGAGACTGCCTTAAGGCTGGGGCTAGGGTTAGGGTTAGGGTTACGGTCGTCTTTTGACCGAATGACTCGAAATTCGGCACGAATGTGGTCCTCTACTGGCTGAACGAGGGAGAGCAGTTCCCATTGGATTCCGTTGAAATTTGTATTTTTGGTGAATATTTTAAAGAAAAAAGTGGCCATTTTTCATGAAAACCTCAGCCCATTTTTTCAATAGCTTCCAGGTCTTTGGACCGATTGACTCGAAATCGCTCCCAAATGTGGTCCTATACTGGCTGAACAAGACACAGCAGTTCCCATTGGATTCCGTTGAAATTTGTATTTTTGGTGAATATTTTAAAGAAAAAAGTGGCCATTTTTCATGAAAACCTCAGCCCATTTTTTCAATAGCTTCCAGGTCTTTGGACCGATTGACTCGAAATCGCTCCCAAATGTGGTCCTATACTGGCTGAACAAGACACAGCAGTTCCCATTGGATTCCGGTGAAATTTGTATTTTTGGTGAATATTTTAGTGAAAAGGTACAATGTTTCATGAGACTGCCTTAAGGCTGGGGCTAGGGTTAGGGTTAGGGTTAGGGTTAGGGTTAGGGTTAGGGCTAGGGTTAGGGTTAGGGTTAGGGTTACGGTCGTCTTTTGACCGAATGACTCGAAATTCGGCACGAATGTGGTCCTCTACTGGCTGAACAAGACACAGCAGTTCCCATTGGATTCCGTTGAAATTTGTATTTTTGGTGAATATTTTAAAGAAAAAAGTGGCCATTTTTCATGAAAACCTCAGCCCATTTTTTCAATAGCTTCCAGGTCTTTGGACCGATTGACTCGAAATCGCTCCCAAATGTGGTCCTATACTGGCTGAACAAGACACAGCAGTTCCCATTGGATTCCGTTGAAATTTGTATTTTTGGTGAATATTTTAAAGAAAAAAGTCGCCATTTTTCATGAAAACCTCAGCCCATTTTTTCAATGGCTTCCAGGTCTTTGTACCGATTGACTCGAAATCGCTCCCAAATGTGGTCCTATACTGGCTGAACGAGACACAGCAGTTCCCATTGGATTCTGGTGAAATTTGTATTTTTGGTGAATATTTTAGTGAAAAGGTACAATGTTTCATGAGACTGCCTTAAGGCTGGGGCTAGGATTAGGGTTAGGGTTAGGGTTAGGGTTAGGGCTAGGGTTAGGGTTAGGGTTAGGGTTAGGGTTACGGTCGTCTTTTGACCGAATGACTCGAAATTCGGCACGAATGTGGTCCTCTACTGGCTGAACGAGGGAGAGCAGTTCCCATTGGATTCCGTTGAAATTTGTATTTTTGGTGAATATTTTAAAGAAAAAAGTGGCCATTTTTCATGAAAACCTCAGCCCATTTTTCAATAGCTTCCAGGTCTTTGGACCGATTGACTCGAAATCCCTCCCAAATGTGGTCCTATACTGGCTGAACGAGACACAGCAGTTCCCATTGGATTCCGGTGAAATTTGTATTTTTGGTGAATATTTTAGTGAAAAGGTACAATGTTTCATGAGACTGCCTTAAGGCTGGGGCTAGGGTTAGGGTTAGGGTTAGGGTTAGGGTTAGGGCTAGGGTTAGGGTTAGGGTTAGGGTTAGGGTTAGGGCTAGGGTTAGGGTTAGGGTTACGGTCGTCTTTTGACCGAATGACTCGAAATTCGGCACGAATGTGGTCCTCTACTGGCTGAACGAGGGAGAGCAGTTCCCATTGGATTCCGTTGAAATTTGTATTTTTGGTGAATATTTTAAAGAAAAAAGTGGCCATTTTTCATGAAAACCTCAGCCCATTTTTTCAATAGCTTCCAGGTCTTTGGACCGCTTGACCCGAAATCGCTCCCAAATGTGGTCCTATACTGGCTGAACAAGACACAGCAGTTCCCATTGGATTCCGTTGAAATTTGTATTTTTGGTGAATATTTTAAAGAAAAAAGTGGCCATTTTTCATGAAAACCTCAGCCCATTTTTTCAATAGCTTCCAGGTCTTTGGACCGATTGACTCGAAATCGCTCCCAAATGTGGTCCTATACTGACTGAACAAGACACAGCAGTTCCCATTGGATTCCGGTGAAATTTGTATTTTTGGTGAATATTTTAGTGAAAAGGTACAATGTTTCATGAGACTGCCTTAAGGCTGGGGCTAGGGTTAGGGTTAGGGTTAGGGTTAGGGTTAGGGCTAGGGTTAGGGTTAGGGTTAGGGTTAGGGTTAGGGCTAGGGTTAGGGTTAGGGTTAGGGTTACGGTCGTCTTTTGACCGAATGACTCGAAATTCGGCACGAATGTGGTCCTCTACTGGCTGAACGAGGGAGAGCAGTTCCCATTGGATTCCGTTGAAATTTGTATTTTTGGTGAATATTTTAAAGAAAAAAGTGGCCATTTTTCATGAAAACCTCAGCCCATTTTTTCAATAGCTTCCAGGTCTTTGGACCGATTGACTCGAAATCGCTCCCAAATGTGGTCCTATACTGGCTGAACGAGGGAGAGCAGTTCCCATTGGATTCCGTTGAAATTTGTATTTTTGGTGAATATTTTAAAGAAAAAAGTGGCCATTTTTCATGAAAACCTCAGCCCATTTTTTCAATAGCTTCCAGGTCTTTGGACCGATTGACTCGAAATCGCTCCCAAATGTGGTCCTATACTGGCTGAACAAGACACAGCAGTTCCCATTGGATTCCGTTGAAATTTGTATTTTTGGTGAATATTTTAAAGAAAAAAGTGGCCATTTTTCATGAAAACCTCAGCCCATTTTTTCAATAGCTTCCAGGTCTTTGGACCGATTGACTCGAAATCGCTCCCAAATGTGGTCCTATACTGGCTGAACGAGACACAGCAGTTCCCATTGGATTCCGGTGAAATTTGTATTTTTGGTGAATATTTTAGTGAAAAGGTACAATGTTTCATGAGACTGCCTTAAGGCTGGGGCTAGGGTTAGGGTTAGGGTTAGGGTTAGGGTTAGGGCTAGGGTTAGGGTTAGGGTTAGGGTTAGGGTTAGGGCTAGGGTTAGGGTTAGGGTTAGGGTTACGGTCGTCTTTTGACCGAATGACTCGAAATTCGGCACGAATGTGGTCCTCTACTGGCTGAACGAGGGAGAGCAGTTCCCATTGGATTCCGTTGAAATTTGTATTTTTGGTGAATATTTTAAAGAAAAAAGTGGCCATTTTTCATGAAAACCTCAGCCCATTTTTTCAATAGCTTCCAGGTCTTTGGACCGATTGACTCGAAATCGCTCCCAAATGTGGTCCTATACTGGCTGAACGAGGGAGAGCAGTTCCCATTGGATTCCGTTGAAATTTGTATTTTTGGTGAATATTTTAAAGAAAAAAGTGGCCATTTTTCATGAAAACCTCAGCCCATTTTTTCAATAGCTTCCAGGTCTTTGGACCGATTGACTCGAAATCGCTCCCAAATGTGGTCCTATACTGGCTGAACAAGACACAGCAGTTCCCATTGGATTCCGTTGAAATTTGTATTTTTGGTGAATATTTTAAAGAAAAAAGTGGCCATTTTTCATGAAAACCTCAGCCCATTTTTTCAATAGCTTCCAGGTCTTTGGACCGATTGACTCGAAATCGCTCCCAAATGTGGTCCTATACTGGCTGAACGAGACACAGCAGTTCCCATTGGATTCCGGTCAAATTTGTATTTTTGGTGAATATTTTAGTGAAAAGGTACAATGTTTCATGAGACTGCCTTAAGGCTGGGGCTAGGGTTAGGGTTAGGGTTAGGGTTAGGGTTAGGGCTAGGGTTAGGGTTAGGGTTAGGGTTACGGTCGTCTTTTGACCGAATGACTCGAAATTCGGCACGAATGTGGTCCTCTACTGGCTGAACGAGGGAGAGCAGTTCCCATTGGATTCCGTTGAAATTTGTATTTTTGGTGAATATTTTAAAGAAAAAAGTGGCCATTTTTCATGAAAACCTCAGCCCATTTTTTCAATAGCTTCCAGGTCTTTGGACCGATTGACTCGAAATCGCTCCCAAATGTGGTCCTATACTGGCTGAACGAGACACAGCAGTTCCCATTGGATTCTGGTGAAATTTGTATTTTTGGTGAATATTTTAGTGAAAAGGTACAATGTTTCATGAGACTGCCTTAAGGCTGGGGCTAGGATTAGGGTTAGGGTTAGGGTTAGGGTTAGGGTTAGGGCTAGGGTTAGGGTTAGGGTTAGGGTTACGGTCGTCTTTTGACCGAATGACTCGAAATTCGGCACGAATGTGGTCCTCTACTGGCTGAACAAGACACAGCAGTTCCCATTGGATTCCGTTGAAATTTGTATTTTTGGTGAATATTTTAGTGAAAAGGTACAATGTTTCATGAGACTGCCTTAAGGCTGGGGCTAGGGTTAGGGTTAGGGTTAGGGTTAGGGTTAGGGTTAGGGCTAGGGTTAGGGTTAGGGCTAGGGTTACGGTCGTCTTTTGACCGAATGACTCGAAATTCGGCACGAATGTGGTCCTCTACTGGCTGAACGAGGGAGAGCAGTTCCCATTGGATTCCGTTGAAATTTGTATTTTTGGTGAATATTTTAAAGAAAAAAGTGGCCATTTTTCATGAAAACCTCAGCCCATTTTTTCAATAGCTTCCAGGTCTTTGGACCGATTGACTCGAAATCGCTCCCAAATGTGGTCCTATACTGGCTGAACAAGACACAGCAGTTCCCATTGGATTCCGTTGAAATTTGTATTTTTGGTGAATATTTTAAAGAAAAAAGTGGCCATTTTTCATGAAAACCTCAGCCCATTTTTTCAATAGCTTCCAGGTCTTTGGACCGATTGACTCGAAATCGCTCCCAAATGTGGTCCTATACTGGCTGAACGAGACACAGCAGTTCCCATTGGATTCCGGTGAAATTTGTATTTTTGGTGAATATTTTAAAGAAAAAAGTGGCCATTTTTCATGAAAACCTCAGCCCATTTTTTCAATAGCTTCCAGGTCTTTGGACCGATTGACTCGAAATCGCTCCCAAATGTGGTCCTATACTGGCTGAACGAGACACAGCAGTTCCCATTGGATTCCGGTGAAATTTGTATTTTTGGTGAATATTTTAGTGAAAAGGTACAATGTTTCATGAGACTGCCTTAAGGCTGGGGCTAGGGTTAGGGTTAGGGTTAGGGTTAGGGTTAGGGTTAGGGCTAGGGTTAGGGTTAGGGTTACGGTCGTCTTTTGACCGAATGACTCGAAATTCGGCACGAATGTGGTCCTCTACTGGCTGAACGAGGGAGAGCAGTTCCCATTGGATTCCGTTGAAATTTGTATTTTTGGTGAATATTTTAACGAAAAAAGTGGCCATTTTTCATGAAAATCTCAGCCCATTTTTTCAATAGCTTCCAGGTCTTTGGACCGATTGACTCGAAATCGCTCCCAAATGTGGTCCTATACTGGCTGAACAAGACACAGCAGTTCCCATTGGATTCCGTTGAAATTTGTATTTTTGGTGAATATTTTAAAGAAAAAAGTGGCCATTTTTCATGAAAACCTCAGCCCATTTTTTCAATAGCTTCCAGGTCTTTGGACCGATTGACTCGAAATCGCTCCCAAATGTGGTCCTATACTGGCTGAACAAGACACAGCAGTTCCCATTGGATTCCGGTGAAATTTGTATTTTTGGTGAATATTTTAGTGAAAAGGTACAATG
>NC_133219.1:22768457-22778457 GCF_040436345.1 Pagrus major
GAACAAGACACAGCAGTTCCCATTGGATTCCGGTGAAATTTGTATTTTTGGTGAATATTTTAGTGAAAAGGTACAATGTTTCATGAGACTGCCTTAAGGCTGGGGCTAGGGTTAGGGTTAGGGTTAGGGTTAGGGTTAGGGTTAGGGCTAGGGTTAGGGTTAGGGTTAGGGTTAGGGCTAGGGTTAGGGTTAGGGTTAGGGTTAGGGTTACGGTCGTCTTTTGACCGAATGACTCGAAATTCGGCACGAATGTGGTCCTCTACTGGCTGAACGAGGGAGAGCAGTTCCCATTGGATTCCGTTGAAATTTGTATTTTTGGTGAATATTTTAAAGAAAAAAGTGGCCATTTTTCATGAAAACCTCAGCCCATTTTTTCAATAGCTTCCAGGTCTTTGGACCGCTTGACCCGAAATCGCTCCCAAATGTGGTCCAATACTGGCTGAACAAGACACAGCAGTTCCCATTGGATTCCGTTGAAATTTGTATTTTTGGTGAATATTTTAAAGAAAAAAGTGGCCATTTTTCATGAAAACCTCAGCCCATTTTTTCAATAGCTTCCAGGTCTTTGGACCGATTGACTCGAAATCGCTCCCAAATGTGGTCCTATACTGGCTGAACGAGACACAGCAGTTCCCATTGGATTCCGGTGAAATTTGTATTTTTGGTGAATATTTTAGTGAAAAGGTACAATGTTTCATGAGACTGCCTTAAGGCTGGGGCTAGGGTTAGGGTTAGGGTTAGGGTTAGGGTTAGGGCTAGGGTTAGGGTTAGGGTTAGGGTTAGGGTTAGGGCTAGGGTTAGGGTTAGGGTTACGGTCGTCTTTTGACCGAATGACTCGAAATTCGGCACGAATGTGGTCCTCTACTGGCTGAACGAGGGAGAGCAGTTCCCATTGGATTCCGTTGAAATTTGTATTTTTGGTGAATATTTTAAAGAAAAAAGTGGCCATTTTTCATGAAAACCTCAGCCCATTTTTTCAATAGCTTCCAGGTCTTTGGACCGATTGACTCGAAATCGCTCCCAAATGTGGTCCTATACTGGCTGAACGAGACACAGCAGTTCCCATTGGATTCCGTTGAAATTTGTATTTTTGGTGAATATTTTAAAGAAAAAAGTGGCCATTTTTCATGAAAACCTCAGCCCATTTTTTCAATAGCTTCCAGGTCTTTGGACCGATTGACTCGAAATCGCTCCCAAATGTGGTCCTATACTGGCTGAACGAGACACAGCAGTTCCCATTGGATTCCGTTGAAATTTGTATTTTTGGTGAATATTTTAAAGAAAAAAGTGGCCATTTTTCATGAAAACCTCAGCCCATTTTTTCAATAGCTTCCAGGTCTTTGGACCGATTGACTCGAAATCGCTCCCAAATGTGGTCCTATACTGGCTGAACAAGACACAGCAGTTCCCATTGGATTCCGGTGAAATTTGTATTTTTGGTGAATATTTTAGTGAAAAGGTACAATGTTTCATGAGACTGCCTTAAGGCTGGGGCTAGGGTTAGGGTTAGGGTTAGGGTTAGGGCTAGGGTTAGGGTTAGGGTTAGGGTTAGGGCTAGGGTTAGGGTTAGGGTTAGGGTTACGGTCGTCTTTTGACCGAATGACTCGAAATTCGGCACGAATGTGGTCCTATACTGGCTGAACAAGACACAGCAGTTCCCATTGGATTCCGTTGAAATTTGTATTTTTGGTGAATATTTTAAAGAAAAAAGTGGCCATTTTTCATGAAAACCTCAGCCCATTTTTTCAATAGCTTCCAGGTCTTTGGACCGATTGACTCGAAATCGCTCCCAAATGTGGTCCTATACTGGCTGAACGAGACACAGCAGTTCCCATTGGATTCCGGTGAAATTTGTATTTTTGGTGAATATTTTAGTGAAAAGGTACAATGTTTCATGAGACTGCCTTAAGGCTGGGGCTAGGGTTAGGGTTAGGGTTAGGGTTAGGGTTAGGGCTAGGGTTAGGGTTAGGGTTAGGGTTAGGGTTAGGGCTAGGGTTAGGGTTAGGGTTAGGGTTACGGTCGTCTTTTGACCGAATGACTCGAAATTCGGCACGAATGTGGTCCTCTACTGGCTGAACGAGGGAGAGCAGTTCCCATTGGATTCCGTTGAAATTTGTATTTTTGGTGAATATTTTAAAGAAAAAAGTGGCCATTTTTCATGAAAACCTCAGCCCATTTTTTCAATAGCTTCCAGGTCTTTGGACCGATTGACTCGAAATCGCTCCCAAATGTGGTCCTATACTGGCTGAACAAGACACAGCAGTTCCCATTGGATTCCGTTGAAATTTGTATTTTTGGTGAATATTTTAAAGAAAAAAGTGGCCATTTTTCATGAAAACCTCAGCCCATTTTTTCAATAGCTTCCAGGTCTTTGGACCGATTGACTCGAAATCGCTCCCAAATGTGGTCCTATACTGGCTGAACAAGACACAGCAGTTCCCATTGGATTCCGGTGAAATTTGTATTTTTGGTGAATATTTTAGTGAAAAGGTACAAAGTTTCATGAGACTGCCTTAAGGCTGGGGCTAGGGTTAGGGTTAGGGTTAGGGTTAGGGTTAGGGCTAGGGTTAGGGTTAGGGTTAGGGTTAGGGTTAGGGCTAGGGTTAGGGTTAGGGTTAGGGTTACGGTCGTCTTTTGACCGAATGACTCGAAATTCGGCACGAATGTGGTCCTCTACTGGCTGGACGAGGGAGAGCAGTTCCCATTGGATTCCGTTGAAATTTGTATTTTTGGTGAATATTTTAAAGAAAAAAGTGGCCATTTTTCATGAAAACCTCAGCCCATTTTTTCAATAGCTTCCAGGTCTTTTGACCGATTGACTCGAAATCGCTCCCAAATGTGGTCCTATACTGGCTGAACGAGACACAGCAGTTCCCATTGGATTCCGGTGAAATTTGTATTTTTGGTGAATATTTTAGTGAAAAGGTACAATGTTTCATGAGACTGCCGTAAGGCTGGGGCTAGGGTTAGGGTTAGGGTTAGGGTTAGGGTTAGGGCTAGGGTTAGGGTTAGGGTTAGGGTTAGGGCTAGGGTTACGGTCGTCTTTTGACCGAATGACTCGAAATTCGGCACGAATGTGGTCCTCTACTGGCTGAACGAGGGAGAGCAGTTCCCATTGGATTCCGTTGAAATTTGTATTTTTGGTGAATATTTTAAAGAAAAAAGTGGCCATTTTTCATGAAAACCTCAGCCCATTTTTTCAATAGCTTCCAGGTCTTTGGACCGATTGACTCGAAATCGCTCCCAAATGTGGTCCTATACTGGCTGAACAAGACACAGCAGTTCCCATTGGATTCCGTTGAAATTTGTATTTTTGGTGAATATTTTAAAGAAAAAAGTGGCCATTTTTCATGAAAACCTCAGCCCATTTTTTCAATAGCTTCCAGGTCTTTGGACCGATTGACTCGAAATCGCTCCCAAATGTGGTCCTATACTGGCTGAACGAGACACAGCAGTTCCCATTGGATTCCGGTGAAATTTGTATTTTTGGTGAATATTTTAAAGAAAAAAGTGGCCATTTTTCATGAAAACCTCAGCCCATTTTTTCAATAGCTTCCAGGTCTTTGGACCGATTGACTCGAAATCGCTCCCAAATGTGGTCCTATACTGGCTGAACGAGACACAGCAGTTCCCATTGGATTCCGGTGAAATTTGTATTTTTGGTGAATATTTTAGTGAAAAGGTACAATGTTTCATGAGACTGCCTTAAGGCTGGGGCTAGGGTTAGGGTTAGGGTTAGGGTTAGGGTTAGGGTTAGGGCTAGGGTTAGGGTTAGGGTTACGGTCGTCTTTTGACCGAATGACTCGAAATTCGGCACGAATGTGGTCCTCTACTGGCTGAACGAGGGAGAGCAGTTCCCATTGGATTCCGTTGAAATTTGTATTTTTGGTGAATATTTTAACGAAAAAAGTGGCCATTTTTCATGAAAATCTCAGCCCATTTTTTCAATAGCTTCCAGGTCTTTGGACCGATTGACTCGAAATCGCTCCCAAATGTGGTCCTATACTGGCTGAACAAGACACAGCAGTTCCCATTGGATTCCGTTGAAATTTGTATTTTTGGTGAATATTTTAAAGAAAAAAGTGGCCATTTTTCATGAAAACCTCAGCCCATTTTTTCAATAGCTTCCAGGTCTTTGGACCGATTGACTCGAAATCGCTCCCAAATGTGGTCCTATACTGGCTGAACAAGACACAGCAGTTCCCATTGGATTCCGGTGAAATTTGTATTTTTGGTGAATATTTTAGTGAAAAGGTACAATGTTTCATGAGACTGCCTTAAGGCTGGGGCTAGGGTTAGGGTTAGGGTTAGGGTTAGGGTTAGGGTTAGGGTTAGGGTTATGGTTAGGGTTAGGGCTAGGGTTAGGGTTAGGGTTAGGGTTACGGTCGTCTTTTGACCGAATGACTCGAAATTCGGCACGAATGTGGTCCTCTACTGGCTGAACGAGGGAGAGCAGTTCCCATTGGATTCCGTTGAAATTTGTATTTTTGGTGAATATTTTAAAGAAAAAAGTGGCCATTTTTCATGAAAACCTCAGCCCATTTTTTCAATAGCTTCCAGGTCTTTGGACCGATTGACTCGAAATCGCTCCCAAATGTGGTCCTATACTGGCTGAACAAGACACAGCAGTTCCCATTGGATTCCGTTGAAATTTGTATTTTTGGTGAATATTTTAAAGAAAAAAGTGGCCATTTTTCATGAAAACCTCAGCCCATTTTTTCAATAGCTTCCAGGTCTTTTGACCGATTGACTCGAAATCGCTCCCAAATGTGGTCCTATACTGGCTGAACGAGACACAGCAGTTCCCATTGGATTCCGGTGAAATTTGTATTTTTGGTGAATATTTTAGTGAAAAGGTACAATGTTTCATGAGACTGCCGTAAGGCTGGGGCTAGGGTTAGGGTTAGGGTTAGGGTTAGGGCTAGGGTTAGGGTTAGGGTTAGGGTTAGGGTTAGGGCTAGGGTTAGGGTTAGGGTTAGGGTTACGGTCGTCTTTTGACCGAATGACTCGAAATTCGGCACGAATGTGGTCCTCTACTGGCTGAACGAGGGAGAGCAGTTCCCATTGGATTCCGTTGAAATTTGTATTTTTGGTGAATATTTTAAAGAAAAAAGTGGCCATTTTTCATGAAAACCTCAGCCCATTTTTTCAATAGCTTCCAGGTCTTTGGACCGATTGACTCGAAATCGCTCCCAAATGTGGTCCTATACTGGCTGAACGAGACACAGCAGTTCCCATTGGATTCCGGTGAAATTTGTATTTTTGGTGAATATTTTAGTGAAAAGGTACAATGTTTCATGAGACTGCCTTAAGGCTGGGGCTAGGGTTAGGGTTAGGGTTAGGGTTAGGGTTAGGGCTAGGGTTAGGGTTAGGGTTAGGGTTAGGGCTAGGGCTAGGGTTAGGGTTAGGGTTAGGGTTACGGTCGTCTTTTGACCGAATGACTCGAAATTCGGCACGAATGTGGTCCTCTACTGGCTGAACGAGGGAGAGCAGTTCCCATTGGATTCCGTTGAAATTTGTATTTTTGGTGAATATTTTAAAGAAAAAAGTGGCCATTTTTCATGAAAACCTCAGCCCATTTTTTCAATAGCTTCCAGGTCTTTGGACCGATTGACTCGAAATCGCTCCCAAATGTGGTCCTATACTGGCTGAACAAGACACAGCAGTTCCCATTGGATTCCGTTGAAATTTGTATTTTTGGTGAATATTTTAAAGAAAAAAGTGGCCATTTTTCATGAAAACCTCAGCCCATTTTTTCAATAGCTTCCAGGTCTTTGGACCGATTGACTCGAAATCGCTCCCAAATGTGGTCCTATACTGGCTGAACAAGACACAGCAGTTCCCATTGGATTCCGGTGAAATTTGTATTTTTGGTGAATATTTTAGTGAAAAGGTACAATGTTTCATGAGACTGCCTTAAGGCTGGGGCTAGGGTTAGGGTTAGGGTTAGGGTTAGGGTTAGGGTTAGGGCTAGGGTTAGGGTTAGGGTTAGGGTTACGGTCGTCTTTTGACCGAATGACTCGAAATTCGGCACGAATGTGGTCCTCTACTGGCTGAACGAGGGAGAGCAGTTCCCATTGGATTCCGTTGAAATTTGTATTTTTGGTGAATATTTTAAAGAAAAAAGTGGCCATTTTTCATGAAAACCTCAGCCCATTTTTTCAATAGCTTCCAGGTCTTTGGACCGATTGACTCGAAATCGCTCCCAAATGTGGTCCTATACTGGCTGAACAAGACACAGCAGTTCCCATTGGATTCCGTTGAAATTTGTATTTTTGGTGAATATTTTAAAGAAAAAAGTGGCCATTTTTCATGAAAACCTCAGCCCATTTTTTCAATAGCTTCCAGGTCTTTGGACCGATTGACTCGAAATCGCTCCCAAATGTGGTCCTATACTGGCTGAACAAGACACAGCAGTTCCCATTGGATTCCGGTGAAATTTGTATTTTTGGTGAATATTTTAGTGAAAAGGTACAATGTTTCATGAGACTGCCTTAAGGCTGGGGCTAGGGTTAGGGTTAGGGTTAGGGTTAGGGCTAGGGTTAGGGTTAGGGTTAGGGTTAGGGTTAGGGTTAGGGCTAGGGTTAGGGTTAGGGTTACGGTCGTCTTTTGACCGAATGACTCGAAATTCGGCACGAATGTGGTCCTCTACTGGCTGAACGAGGGAGAGCAGTTCCCATTGGATTCCGTTGAAATTTGTATTTTTGGTGAATATTTTAACGAAAAAAGTGGCCATTTTTCATGAAAACCTCAGCCCATTTTTTCAATAGCTTCCAGGTCTTTGGACCGATTGACTCGAAATCGCTCCCAAATGTGGTCCTATACTGGCTGAACAAGACACAGCAGTTCCCATTGGATTCCGTTGAAATTTGTATTTTTGGTGAATATTTTAAAGAAAAAAGTGGCCATTTTTCATGAAAACCTCAGCCCATTTTTTCAATAGCTTCCAGGTCTTTGGACCGATTGACTCGAAATCGCTCCCAAATGTGGTCCTATACTGGCTGAACAAGACACAGCAGTTCCCATTGGATTCCGGTGAAATTTGTATTTTTGGTGAATATTTTAGTGAAAAGGTACAATGTTTCATGAGACTGCCTTAAGGCTGGGGCTAGGGTTAGGGTTAGGGTTAGGGTTAGGGTTAGGGTTAGGGTTAGGGCTAGGGTTAGGGTTAGGGTTACGGTCGTCTTTTGACCGAATGACTCGAAATTCGGCACGAATGTGGTCCTCTACTGGCTGAACGAGGGAGAGCAGTTCCCATTGGATTCTGTTGAAATTTGTATTTTTGGTGAATATTTTAAAGAAAAAAGTGGCCATTTTTCATGAAAACCTCAGCCCATTTTTTCAATAGCTTCCAGGTCTTTGGACCGATTGACTCGAAATCGCTCCCAAATGTGGTCCTATACTGGCTGAACGAGACACAGCAGTTCCCATTGGATTCTGGTGAAGTTTGTATTTTTGGTGAATATTTTAGTGAAAAGGTACAATGTTTCATGAGACTGCCTTAAGGCTGGGGCTAGGGTTAGGGTTAGGGTTAGGGTTAGGGTTAGGGCTAGGGTTAGGGTTAGGGTTAGGGTTACGGTCGTCTTTTGACCGAATGACTCGAAATTCGGCACGAATGTGGTCCTCTAGTGGCTGAACGAGGGAGAGCAGTTCCCATTGGATTCCGTTGAAATTTGTATTTTTGGTGAATATTTTAAAGAAAAAAGTGGCCATTTTTCATGAAAACCTCAGCCCATTTTTTCAATAGCTTCCAGGTCTTTGGACCGATTGACTCGAAATCGCTCCCAAATGTGGTCCTATACTGGCTGAACAAGACACAGCAGTTCCCATTGGATTCCGGTGAAATTTGTATTTTTGGTGAATATTTTAGTGAAAAGGTACAATGTTTCATGAGACTGCCTTAAGGCTGGGGCTAGGGTTAGGGTTAGGGTTAGGGTTAGGGCTAGGGTTAGGGTTAGGGTTAGGGTTAGGGTTAGGGCTAGGGTTAGGGTTAGGGTTAGGGTTACGGTCGTCTTTTGACCGAATGACTCGAAATTCGGCACGAATGTGGTCCTCTACTGGCTGGACGAGGGAGAGCAGTTCCCATTGGATTCCGTTGAAATTTGTATTTTTGGTGAATATTTTAAAGAAAAAAGTGGCCATTTTTCATGAAAACCTCAGCCCATTTTTTCAATAGCTTCCAGGTCTTTGGACCGATTGACTCGAAATCGCTCCCAAATGTGGTCCTATACTGGCTGAACAAGACACAGCAGTTCCCATTGGATTCCGTTGAAATTTGTATTTTTGGTGAATATTTTAAAGAAAAAAGTGGCCATTTTTCATGAAAACCTCAGCCCATTTTTTCAATAGCTTCCAGGTCTTTTGACCGATTGACTCGAAATCGCTCCCAAATGTGGTCCTATACTGGCTGAACGAGACACAGCAGTTCCCATTGGATTCCGGTGAAATTTGTATTTTTGGTGAATATTTTAGTGAAAAGGTACAATGTTTCATGAGACTGCCGTAAGGCTGGGGCTAGGGTTAGGGTTAGGGTTAGGGTTAGGGTTAGGGCTAGGGTTAGGGTTAGGGTTAGGGTTAGGGCTAGGGTTAGGGTTAGGGTTAGGGTTACGGTCGTCTTTTGACCGAATGAGTCGAAATTCGGCACGAATGTGGTCCTCTACTGGCTGAACGAGGGAGAGCAGTTCCCATTGGATTCCGTTGAAATTTGTATTTTTGGTGAATATTTTAAAGAAAAAAGTGGCCATTTTTCATGAAAACCTCAGCCCATTTTTTCAATAGCTTCCAGGTCTTTGGACCGATTGACTCGAAATCGCTCCCAAATGTGGTCCTATACTGGCTGAACAAGACACAGCAGTTCCCATTGGATTCCGTTGAAATTTGTATTTTTGGTGAATATTTTAAAGAAAAAAGTGGCCATTTTTCATGAAAACCTCAGCCCATTTTTTCAATAGCTTCCAGGTCTTTGGACCGATTGACTCGAAATCGCTCCCAAATGTGGTCCTATACTGGCTGAACGAGACACAGCAGTTCCCATTGGATTCCGGTGAAATTTGTATTTTTGGTGAATATTTTAAAGAAAAAAGTGGCCATTTTTCATGAAAACCTCAGCCCATTTTTTCAATAGCTTCCAGGTCTTTGGACCGATTGACTCGAAATCGCTCCCAAATGTGGTCCTATACTGGCTGAACGAGACACAGCAGTTCCCATTGGATTCCGGTGAAATTTGTATTTTTGGTGAATATTTTAGTGAAAAGGTACAATGTTTCATGAGACTGCCTTAAGGCTGGGGCTAGGGTTAGGGTTAGGGTTAGGGTTAGGGTTAGGGTTAGGGCTAGGGTTAGGGTTAGGGTTACGGTCGTCTTTTGACCGAATGACTCGAAATTCGGCACGAATGTGGTCCTCTACTGGCTGAACGAGGGAGAGCAGTTCCCATTGGATTCCGTTGAAATTTGTATTTTTGGTGAATATTTTAACGAAAAAAGTGGCCATTTTTCATGAAAACCTCAGCCCATTTTTTCAATAGCTTCCAGGTCTTTGGACCGATTGACTCGAAATCGCTCCCAAATGTGGTCCTATACTGGCTGAACAAGACACAGCAGTTCCCATTGGATTCCGTTGAAATTTGTATTTTTGGTGAATATTTTAAAGAAAAAAGTGGCCATTTTTCATGAAAACCTCAGCCCATTTTTTCAATAGCTTCCAGGTCTTTGGACCGATTGACTCGAAATCGCTCCCAAATGTGGTCCTATACTGGCTGAACAAGACACAGCAGTTCCCATTGGATTCCGGTGAAATTTGTATTTTTGGTGAATATTTTAGTGAAAAGGTACAATGTTTCATGAGACTGCCTTAAGGCTGGGGCTAGGGTTAGGGTTAGGGTTAGGGTTAGGGTTAGGGTTAGGGTTATGGTTAGGGTTAGGGCTAGGGTTAGGGTTAGGGTTAGGGTTACGGTCGTCTTTTGACCGAATGACTCGAAATTCGGCACGAATGTGGTCCTCTA
>NC_133219.1:22798457-22808457 GCF_040436345.1 Pagrus major
TCGGCACGAATGTGGTCCTCTACTGGCTGAACGAGGGAGAGCAGTTCCCATTGGATTCCGTTGAAATTTGTATTTTTGGTGAATATTTTAAAGAAAAAAGTGGCCATTTTTCATGAAAACCTCAGCCCATTTTTTCAATAGCTTCCAGGTCTTTGGACCGATTGACTCGAAATCGCTCCCAAATGTGGTCCTATACTGGCTGAACGAGACACAGCAGTTCCCATTGGATTCCGGTGAAATTTGTATTTTTGGTGAATATTTTAGTGAAAAGGTACAATGTTTCATGAGACTGCCTTAAGGCTGGGGCTAGGGTTAGGGTTAGGGTTAGGGTTAGGGTTAGGGCTAGGGTTAGGGTTAGGGTTAGGGTTAGGGTTAGGGCTAGGGTTAGGGTTAGGGTTAGGGTTACGGTCGTCTTTTGACCGAATGACTCGAAATTCGGCACGAATGTGGTCCTCTACTGGCTGAACGAGGGAGAGCAGTTCCCATTGGATTCCGTTGAAATTTGTATTTTTGGTGAATATTTTAAAGAAAAAAGTGGCCATTTTTCATGAAAACCTCAGCCCATTTTTTCAATAGCTTCCAGGTCTTTGGACCGATTGACTCGAAATCGCTCCCAAATGTGGTCCTATACTGGCTGAACAAGACACAGCAGTTCCCATTGGATTCCGGTGAAATTTGTATTTTTGGTGAATATTTTAGTGAAAAGGTACAATGTTTCATGAGACTGCCTTAAGGCTGGGGCTAGGGTTAGGGTTAGGGTTAGGGTTAGGGTTAGGGCTAGGGTTAGGGTTAGGGTTACGGTCGTCTTTTGACCGAATGACTCGAAATTCGGCACGAATGTGGTCCTCTACTGGCTGAACGAGGGAGAGCAGTTCCCATTGGATTCCATTGAAATTTGTATTTTTGGTGAATATTTTAAAGAAAAAAGTGGCCATTTTTCATGAAAACCTCAGCCCATTTTTTCAATAGCTTCCAGGTCTTTGGACTGATTGACTCGAAATCGCTCCCAAATGTGGTCCTATACTGGCTGAACAAGACACAGCAGTTCCCATTGGATTCCGTTGAAATTTGTATTTTTGGTGAATATTTTAAAGAAAAAAGTGGCCATTTTTCATGAAAACCTCAGCCCATTTTTTCAATAGCTTCCAGGTCTTTGGACCGATTGACTCGAAATCGCTCCCAAATGTGGTCCTATACTGGCTGAACGAGACACAGCAGTTCCCATTGGATTCCGGTGAAATTTGTATTTTTGGTGAATATTTTAGTGAAAAGGTACAATGTTTCATGAGACTGCCTTAAGGCTGGGGCTAGGGTTAGGGTTAGGGTTAGGGCTAGGGTTAGGGTTAGGGTTAGGGTTACGGTCGTCTTTTGACCGAATGACTCGAAATTCGGCACGAATGTGGTCCTCTACTGGCTGAACGAGGGAGAGCAGTTCCCATTGGATTCCGTTGAAATTTGTATTTTTGGTGTATATTTTAAAGAAAAAAGTGGCCATTTTTCATGAAAACCTCAGCCCATTTTTTCAATAGCTTCCAGGTCTTTGGACCGATTGACTCGAAATCGCTCCCAAATGTGGTCCTATACTGGCTGAAGAAGACACAGCAGTTCCCATTGGATTCCGGTGAAATTTGTATTTTTGGTGAATATTTTAGTGAAAAGGTACAATGTTTCATGAGACTGCCTTCAGGCTGGGGCTAGGGTTAGGGTTAGGGTTAGGGTTAGGGTTAGGGCTAGGGTTAGGGTTAGGGTTACGGTCGTCTTTTGACCGAATGACTCGAAATTCGGCACGAATGTGGTCCTCTACTGGCTGAACGAGGGAGAGCAGTTCCCATTGGATTCCGTTGAAATTTGTATTTTTGGTGAATATTTTAAAGAAAAAAGTGGCCATTTTTCATGAAAACCTCAGCCCATTTTTTCAATAGCTTCCAGGTCTTTGGACCGATTGACTCGAAATCGCTCCCAAAGGTGGTCCTATACTGGCTGAACAAGACACAGCAGTTCCCATTGGATTCCGTTGAAATTTGTATTTTTGGTGAATATTTTAAAGAAAAAAGTGGCCATTTTTCATGAAAACCTCAGCCCATTTTTTCAATAGCTTCCAGGTCTTTGGACCGATTGACTCGAATTCGCTCCCAAATGTGGTCCTATACTGGCTGAACGAGACACAGCAGTTCCCATTGGATTCCGGTGAAATTTGTATTTTTGGTGAATATTTTAGTGAAAAGGTACAATGTTTCATGACACTGCCTTAAGGCTGGGGCTAGGGTTAGGGTTAGGGTTAGGGTTAGGGTTAGGGTTAGGGTTAGGGCTAGGGTTAGGGTTAGGGTTACGGTCGTCTTTTGACCGAATGACTCGAAATTCGGCACGAATGTGGTCCTCTACTGGCTGAACGAGGGAGAGCAGTTCCCATTGGATTCCGTTGAAATTTGTATTTTTGGTGAATATTTTAAAGAAAAAAGTGGCCATTTTTCATGAAAACCTCAGCCCATTTTTTCAATAGCTTCCAGGTCTTTGGACCGATTGACTCGAAATCGCTCCCAAAGGTGGTCCTATACTGGCTGAACAAGACACAGCAGTTCCCATTGGATTCCGTTGAAATTTGTATTTTTGGTGAATATTTTAAAGAAAAAAGTGGCCATTTTTCATGAAAACCTCAGCCCATTTTTTCAATAGCTTCCAGGTCTTTGGACCGATTGACTCGAAATCGCTCCCAAATGTGGTCCTATACTGGCTGAACGAGACACAGCAGTTCCCATTGGATTCCGGTGAAATTTGTATTTTTGGTGAATATTTTAGTGAAAAGGTACAATGTTTCATGAGACTGCCTTAAGGCTGGGGCTAGGGTTAGGGTTAGGGTTAGGGTTAGGGTTAGGGTTAGGGCTAGGGTTAGGGTTAGGGTTACGGTCGTCTTTTGACCGAATGACTCGAAATTCGGCACGAATGTGGTCCTCTACTGGCTGAACGAGGGAGAGCAGTTCCCATTGGATTCCGTTGAAATTTGTATTTTTGGTGAATATTTTAAAGAAAAAAGTGGCCATTTTTCATGAAAACCTCAGCCCATTTTTTCAATAGCTTCCAGGTCTTTGGACCGATTGACTCGAAATCGCTCCCAAATGTGGTCCTATACTGGCTGAACGAGACACAGCAGTTCCCATTGGATTCCGGTGAAATTTGTATTTTTGGTGAATATTTTAGTGAAAAGGTACAATGTTTCATGAGACTGCCTTAAGGCTGGGGCTAGGGTTAGGGTTAGGGTTAGGGTTAGGGTTAGGGCTAGGGTTAGGGTTAGTGTTAGGGTTAGGGTTAGGGCTAGGGTTAGGGTTAGGGTTAGGGTTACGGTCGTCTTTTGACCGAATGACTCGAAATTCGGCACGAATGTGGTCCTCTACTGGCTGAACGAGGGAGAGCAGTTCCCATTGGATTCCGTTGAAATTTGTATTTTTGGTGAATATTTTAAAGAAAAAAGTGGCCATTTTTCATGAAAACCTCAGCCCATTTTTTCAATAGCTTCCAGGTCTTTGGACCGATTGACTCGAAATCGCTCCCAAATGTGGTCCTATACTGGCTGAACAAGACACAGCAGTTCCCATTGGATTCCGGTGAAATTTGTATTTTTGGTGAATATTTTAGTGAAAAGGTACAATGTTTCATGAGACTGCCTTAAGGCTGGGGCTAGGGTTAGGGTTAGGGTTAGGGTTAGGGTTAGGGCTAGGGTTAGGGTTAGGGTTACGGTCGTCTTTTGACCGAATGACTCGAAATTCGGCACGAATGTGGTCCTCTACTGGCTGAACGAGGGAGAGCAGTTCCCATTGGATTCCATTGAAATTTGTATTTTTGGTGAATATTTTAAAGAAAAAAGTGGCCATTTTTCATGAAAACCTCAGCCCATTTTTTCAATAGCTTCCAGGTCTTTGGACTGATTGACTCGAAATCGCTCCCAAATGTGGTCCTATACTGGCTGAACAAGACACAGCAGTTCCCATTGGATTCCGTTGAAATTTGTATTTTTGGTGAATATTTTAAAGAAAAAAGTGGCCATTTTTCATGAAAACCTCAGCCCATTTTTTCAATAGCTTCCAGGTCTTTGGACCGATTGACTCGAAATCGCTCCCAAATGTGGTCCTATACTGGCTGAACGAGACACAGCAGTTCCCATTGGATTCCGGTGAAATTTGTATTTTTGGTGAATATTTTAGTGAAAAGGTACAATGTTTCATGAGACTGCCTTAAGGCTGGGGCTAGGGTTAGGGTTAGGGTTAGGGCTAGGGTTAGGGTTAGGGTTAGGGTTACGGTCGTCTTTTGACCGAATGACTCGAAATTCGGCACGAATGTGGTCCTCTACTGGCTGAACGAGGGAGAGCAGTTCCCATTGGATTCCGTTGAAATTTGTATTTTTGGTGTATATTTTAAAGAAAAAAGTGGCCATTTTTCATGAAAACCTCAGCCCATTTTTTCAATAGCTTCCAGGTCTTTGGACCGATTGACTCGAAATCGCTCCCAAATGTGGTCCTATACTGGCTGAAGAAGACACAGCAGTTCCCATTGGATTCCGGTGAAATTTGTATTTTTGGTGAATATTTTAGTGAAAAGGTACAATGTTTCATGAGACTGCCTTCAGGCTGGGGCTAGGGTTAGGGTTAGGGTTAGGGTTAGGGTTAGGGCTAGGGTTAGGGTTAGGGTTACGGTCGTCTTTTGACCGAATGACTCGAAATTCGGCACGAATGTGGTCCTCTACTGGCTGAACGAGGGAGAGCAGTTCCCATTGGATTCCGTTGAAATTTGTATTTTTGGTGAATATTTTAAAGAAAAAAGTGGCCATTTTTCATGAAAACCTCAGCCCATTTTTTCAATAGCTTCCAGGTCTTTGGACCGATTGACTCGAAATCGCTCCCAAAGGTGGTCCTATACTGGCTGAACAAGACACAGCAGTTCCCATTGGATTCCGTTGAAATTTGTATTTTTGGTGAATATTTTAAAGAAAAAAGTGGCCATTTTTCATGAAAACCTCAGCCCATTTTTTCAATAGCTTCCAGGTCTTTGGACCGATTGACTCGAATTCGCTCCCAAATGTGGTCCTATACTGGCTGAACGAGACACAGCAGTTCCCATTGGATTCCGGTGAAATTTGTATTTTTGGTGAATATTTTAGTGAAAAGGTACAATGTTTCATGAGACTGCCTTAAGGCTGGGGCTAGGGTTAGGGTTAGGGTTAGGGTTAGGGTTAGGGTTAGGGTTAGGGTTAGGGCTAGGGTTAGGGTTAGGGTTACGGTCGTCTTTTGACCGAATGACTCGAAATTCGGCACGAATGTGGTCCTCTACTGGCTGAACGAGGGAGAGCAGTTCCCATTGGATTCCGTTGAAATTTGTATTTTTGGTGAATATTTTAAAGAAAAAAGTGGCCATTTTTCATGAAAACCTCAGCCCATTTTTTCAATAGCTTCCAGGTCTTTGGACCGATTGACTCGAAATCGCTCCCAAATGTGGTCCTATACTGGCTGAACGAGACACAGCAGTTCCCATTGGATTCCGGTGAAATTTGTATTTTTGGTGAATATTTTAGTGAAAAGGTACAATGTTTCATGAGACTGCCTTAAGGCTGGGGCTAGGGTTAGGGTTAGGGTTAGGGTTAGGGCTAGGGTTAGGGTTAGTGTTAGGGTTAGGGTTAGGGCTAGGGTTAGGGTTAGGGTTAGGGTTACGGTCGTCTTTTGACCGAATGACTCGAAATTCGGCACGAATGTGGTCCTCTACTGGCTGAACGAGGGAGAGCAGTTCCCATTGGATTCCGTTGAAATTTGTATTTTTGGTGAATATTTTAAAGAAAAAAGTGGCCATTTTTCATGAAAACCTCAGCCCATTTTTTCAATAGCTTCCAGGTCTTTGGACCGATTGACTCAAAATCGCTCCCAAATGTGGTCCTATACTGGCTGAACAAGACACAGCAGTTCCCATTGGATTCCGTTGAAATTTGTATTTTTGGTGAATATTTTAAAGAAAAAAGTGGCCATTTTTCATGAAAACCTCAGCCCATTTTTTCAATAGCTTCCAGGTCTTTGGACCGATTGACTCGAATTCGCTCCCAAATGTGGTCCTATACTGGCTGAACGAGACACAGCAGTTCCCATTGGATTCCGGTGAAATTTGTATTTTTGGTGAATATTTTAGTGAAAAGGTACAATGTTTCATGAGACTGCCTTAAGGCTGGGGCTAGGGTTAGGGTTAGGGTTAGGGTTAGGGTTAGGGTTAGGGTTAGGGTTAGGGCTAGGGTTAGGGTTAGGGTTACGGTCGTCTTTTGACCGAATGACTCGAAATTCGGCACGAATGTGGTCCTCTACTGGCTGAACGAGGGAGAGCAGTTCCCATTGGATTCCGTTGAAATTTGTATTTTTGGTGAATATTTTAAAGAAAAAAGTGGCCATTTTTCATGAAAACCTCAGCCCATTTTTTCAATAGCTTCCAGGTCTTTGGACCGATTGACTCGAAATCGCTCCCAAATGTGGTCCTATACTGGCTGAACGAGACACAGCAGTTCCCATTGGATTCCGGTGAAATTTGTATTTTTGGTGAATATTTTAGTGAAAAGGTACAATGTTTCATGAGACTGCCTTAAGGCTGGGGCTAGGGTTAGGGTTAGGGTTAGGGTTAGGGCTAGGGTTAGGGTTAGTGTTAGGGTTAGGGTTAGGGCTAGGGTTAGGGTTAGGGTTAGGGTTACGGTCGTCTTTTGACCGAATGACTCGAAATTCGGCACGAATGTGGTCCTCTACTGGCTGAACGAGGGAGAGCAGTTCCCATTGGATTCCGTTGAAATTTGTATTTTTGGTGAATATTTTAAAGAAAAAAGTGGCCATTTTTCATGAAAACCTCAGCCCATTTTTTCAATAGCTTCCAGGTCTTTGGACCGATTGACTCAAAATCGCTCCCAAATGTGGTCCTATACTGGCTGAACAAGACACAGCAGTTCCCATTTGATTCCGTTGAAATTTGTATTTTTGGTGAATATTTTAAAGAAAAAAGTGGCCATTTTTCATGAAAACCTCAGCCCATTTTTTCAATAGCTTCCAGGTCTTTTGACCGATTGACTCGAAATCGCTCCCAAATGTGGTCCTATACTGGCTGAACAAGACACAGCAGTTCCCATTGGATTCCGGTGAAATTTGTATTTTTGGTGAATATTTTAGTGAAAAGGTACAATGTTTCATGAGACTGCCTTAAGGCTGGGGCTAGGGTTAGGGTTAGGGTTAGGGTTAGGGTTAGGGCTAGGGTTAGGGTTAGGGTTACGGTCGTCTTTTGACCGAATGACTCGAAATTCGGCACGAATGTGGTCCTCTACTGGCTGAACGAGGGAGAGCAGTTCCCATTGGATTCCGTTGAAATTTGTATTTTTGGTGAATATTTTAAAGAAAAAAGTGGCCATTTTTCATGAAAACCTCAGCCCATTTTTTCAATAGCTTCCAGGTCTTTGGACCGATTGACTCGAAATCGCTCCCAAATGTGGTCCTATACTGGCTGAACAAGACACAGCAGTTCCCATTGGATTCCGGTGAAATTTGTATTTTTGGTGAATATTTTAGTGAAAAGGTACAATGTTTCATGAGACTGCCTTAAGGCTGGGGCTAGGGTTAGGGTTAGGGTTAGGGTTAGGGTTAGGGCTAGGGTTAGGGTTAGGGTTAGGGTTAGGGCTAGGGTTAGGGTTAGGGTTACGGTCGTCTTTTGACCGAATGACTCGAAATTCGGCATGAATGTGGTCCTCTACTGGCTGAACGAGGGAGAGCAGTTCCCAATGGATTCCGTTGAAATTTGTATTTTTGGTGAATATTTTAAAGAAAAAAGTGGCCATTTTTCATGAAAACCTCAGCCCATTTTTTCAATAGCTTCCAGGTCTTTGGACCGATTGACTCGAAATCGCTCCCAAATGTGGTCCTATACTGGCTGAACGAGACACAGCAGTTCCCATTGGATTCCGGTGAAATTTGTATTTTTGGTGAATATTTTAAAGAAAAAAGTGGCCATTTTTCATGAAAACCTCAGCCCATTTTTTCAATAGCTTCCAGGTCTTTGGACCGATTGACTCGAAATCGCTCCCAAATGTGGTCCTATACTGGCTGAACAAGACACAGCAGTTCCCATTGGATTCCGGTGAAATTTGTATTTTTGGTGAATATTTTAGTGAAAAGGTACAATGTTTCATGAGACTGCCTTAAGGCTGGGGCTAGGGTTAGGGTTAGGGTTAGGGTTAGGGCTAGGGTTAGGGTTAGGGTTAGGGTTACGGTCGTCTTTTGACCGAATGACTCGAAATTCGGCACGAATGTGGTCCTCTACTGGCTGAACGAGGGAGAGCAGTTCCCATTGGATTCCGTTGAAATTTGTATTTTTGGTGAATATTTTAAAGAAAAAAGTGGCCATTTTTCATGAAAACCTCAGCCCATTTTTTCAATAGCTTCCAGGTCTTTGGACCGATTGACTCGAAATCGCTCCCAAATGTGGTCCTATACTGGCTGAACAAGACACAGCAGTTCCCATTGGATTCCGGTGAAATTTGTATTTTTGGTGAATATTTTAGTGAAAAGGTACAATGTTTCATGAGACTGCCTTAAGGCTGGGGCTAGGGTTAGGGTTAGGGTTAGGGTTAGGGTTAGGGTTAGGGCTAGGGTTAGGGTTAGGGTTACGGTCGTCTTTTGACCGAATGACTCGAAATTCGGCACGAATGTGGTCCTCTACTGGCTGAACGAGGGAGAGCAGTTCCCATTGGATTCCGTTGAAATTTGTATTTTTGGTGAATATTTTAAAGAAAAAAGTGGCCATTTTTCATGAAAACCTCAGCCCATTTTTTCAATAGCTTCCAGGTCTTTGGACCGATTGACTCGAAATCGCTCCCAAATGTGGTCCTATACTGGCTGAACAAGACACAGCAGTTCCCATTGGATTCCGGTGAAATTTGTATTTTTGGTGAATATTTTAGTGAAAAGGTACAATGTTTCATGAGACTGCCTTAAGGCTGGGGCTAGGGTTAGGGTTAGGGTTAGGGTTAGGGCTAGGGTTAGGGTTAGGGTTAGGGTTAGGGTTAGGGCTAGGGTTAGGGTTAGGGTTACGGTCGTCTTTTGACCGAATGACTCGAAATTCGGCACGAATGTGGTCCTCTACTGGCTGAACGAGGGAGAGCAGTTCCCATTGGATTCCGTTGAAATTTGTATTTTTGGTGAATATTTTAAAGAAAAAAGTGGCCATTTTTCATGAAAACCTCAGCCCATTTTTTCAATAGCTTCCAGGTCTTTGGACCGATTGACTCGAAATCGCTCCCAAATGTGGTCCTATACTGGCTGAACGAGACACAGCAGTTCCCATTGGATTCCGGTGAAATTTGTATTTTTGGTGAATATTTTAGTGAAAAGGTACAATGTTTCATGAGACTGCCTTAAGGCTGGGGCTAGGGTTAGGGTTAGGGTTAGGGTTAGGGTTAGGGCTAGGGTTAGGGTTAGGGTTAGGGTTACGGTCGTCTTTTGACCGAATGACTCGAAATTCGGCACGAATGTGGTCCTCTACTGGCTGAACGAGGGAGAGCAGTTCCCATTGGATTCCGTTGAAATTTGTATTTTTGGTGAATATTTTAAAGAAAAAAGTGGCCATTTTTCATGAAAACCTCAGCCCATTTTTTCAATAGCTTCCAGGTCTTTGGACCGATTGACTCGAAATCGCTCCCAAATGTGGTCCTATACTGGCTGAACAAGACACAGCAGTTCCCATTGGATTCCGTTGAAATTTGTATTTTTGGTGAATATTTTAAAGAAAAAAGTGGCCATTTTTCATGAAAACCTCAGCCCATTTTTTCAATAGCTTCCAGGTCTTTGGACCGATTGACTCGAAATCGCTCCCAAATGTGGTCCTATACTGGCTGAACAAGACACAGCAGTTCCCATTGGATTCCGGTGAAATTTGTATTTTTGGTGAATATTTTAGTGAAAAGGTACAATGTTTCATGAGACTGCCTTAAGGCTGGGGCTAGGGT
>NC_133219.1:22815957-22823457 GCF_040436345.1 Pagrus major
TGGGCAATTTTACAACTTTTTTATGCTTGGTCGTAGAGCAAAAAGAAACACAGTTTCTGGAAGGGCTCGGGCTGCTAAACGAGCAGGCACTTCAACCGAAGCTCTAGTTTGCTGCTGGGGGGCGCTAGAGGCCTCCAAAGTTTGCGCATTCCTACCTCGTTAAGGGTCATATCTCGACAACGCAA
Source organism: Pagrus major (assembly GCF_040436345.1). Taxonomy (NCBI): domain Eukaryota; kingdom Metazoa; phylum Chordata; class Actinopteri; order Spariformes; family Sparidae; genus Pagrus; species Pagrus major. The sequence goes on from NC_133219.1 coordinate 22,816,143, forward strand.
GCACTCAGAGATGCGCTACAACCACCGATGGAAAGCTCTCACCGAGATCTACCGCATACATCTGCCCCCAGTCTGTGGCACCTTTCTGGAGCTAACTCCACGACGGAGGGGGCTAGTGACAAGAGATCGAGTGGGCCACTAAAGCACTCCAGACACTCCAACATATGTCAGGCTTGTGCAGAAACGGTCACTTTTGGGACCAAAGTTTGTTGAAATGGTATGCCATCCATTCCACATTGTAGCCCTCATTTTGCTGAACGCAACCATGTCCTCGTTGTCCTCCTACACCCTTTAGTTCAGGAATTATGAAGGCAAAAGCTCCTTCCAGATTTCCATCTACACTTCCAGATTTCCATCTATTCAATGGAGGCGACCTCCTGAAGTTCAGAGCCAATTTTGAGGCACTTCCTGTGGGGTCAGTGGAACAAAAAATGACCCCTACCATTGGGGGGATACCAGCTTTCAGTCAAAGGTGGTTGCACCTCTCTAGCCCATTGTATGGCTGAGCAGTGCCCAGAAATCTTACTTGACAAGGCCCTTCCAAGTTTTACATTGTGACCTCTTGACCTTTCACATTTAAACAGCTGTAACTCGGGAACGCAGAGGGCCACTGACACGGTGCCAACTGTTCCCAAAAGCTATTGAAGAGCTCTATGACATATATCAGAATCAGACCTGTAGCTCATTGTTTTGTGTTGAAACTCCAAGATGGTATCACAGTCACTGAGGCCATCAAGACTCATAGCCATTCACACCATCTGGGTGACTGGGCCCAAAGCAGGCAACTCGCTTATACTTGGTCACACAGCCTCACCGAAGACAGTTTCGGAAAGGTCTCGGCGAGCCGAGCGAGTCTGCACTTCAACCGAAGCTCTAGGTTGCTGCTGGGGGGCGCTAGAGGGCTCCAAAATTTGCACATTCCTACCTCGTTAAGGGTCATATCTCGGCAATGCAAGTGCTCAGAGATGTGGTACAACCACCAATGGAAAGCTCTCGCCGAGATCTATCACATATATCAGAATCAGACCTGTAGCTCAATGTTTTGTGTTGAAACTCCAAGATGGTACCGAGGCCATCAAGACTCATAGCCATTCACACCATCTAGGTGACTGGGCCCAAAGCAGGCAACTCGCTTATACTTTGTCACACAGCCTCACCGAAGACAGTTTCGGAAAGGCCTCGGGGAGTCGAACGAGTCTGCACTTCAACCGAAGCTCTAGGTTGCTGCTGGGGGGCGCTAGAGGGCTCCAAAATTTGCACATTCCTACCTCGTTAAGGGTCATATCTCGGCAATGCAAGTGCTCAGAGATTTGGTACAACCACCAATGGAAAGCTCTCGCCAAGATCTATCACATATATCTCTCCCCAGTCTGTGGCACCTTTCTGGAGTTAACCCCCATTCCACATTGTAGCCCTCATTTTGCTGAATGCAACCATGTCCTCCTTGTCCTCCTACACCTTTTAGTTCAGGAGTTATAAAGGCAAAAGCTCCTTCCAGATTTCCATCTATGGATTTCCAGATTTCCATCTATTCAATGCAGGCGACCTCCTGAAGTTCAGAGCCAATTTTGAGGCACTTCCTGTGGGGTCAGTGGAACAAAAATTGACCCCTACCATTGGGGGGATACCAACTTTCAGTCAAAGGTGGTTGCACCTCTCTAGCCCATTGTATGGCTGAGCAGTGCCCAGAAATGTTACTTGACAAGGCCCTTCCAAGTTTTACATTGTGACCTCTTGACCTTTCACATTTAAACAGCTGTAACTCGGGAACGCAGAGGGTCACTGACACGATGCCAACTGTTCCCAAAAGCTATTGAAGAGCTCTATGACATATATCAGAATCAGACCTGTAGCTCATTGTTTTGTGTTGAAACTCCAAGATGGTATCACAGTCACCGAGGCCATCAAGACTCATAGCCATTCACACCATCTGGGTGACTGGGCCCAAAGCAGGCAACTCGCTTATACTTGGTCACACAGCCTCACCGAAGACAGTTTCGGAAAGGTCTCGGCGAGCCGAACGAGTCTGCACTTCAACCGAAGCTCTAGGTCGCTGCTGGGGGGCGCTAGAGGGCTCCAAAATTTGCACATTCCTACCTCGTTAAGGGTCATATCTCGGCAACGCAAGTGCTCAGAGATGGGGTACAACCACCGATGGAAAGCTCTCACCAAGATGTATCACATATATCAGAATAAGACCTGTAGCTCATTGTTTTGTGTTGAAACTCCAAGATGGTATCACAGTCACCGAAGCCATCAAGACTCATAGCCATTCACACCATCTGGCTGACTGGGCCCAAAGCAGGCAACTCGCTTATACTTTGTCACACAGCCTCACCAAAGACAGTTTCGGAAAGGCCTCGGGGAGTCGAACGAGTCTGCGCTTCAACCGAAGCTCTAGGTTGCTGCTGGGGGGCGCTAGAGGGCTCCAAAGTTTGCACATTCCTACCTCGTTAAGGGTCATATCTCGGCAATGCAAGTGCTCAGAGATGTGGTACAACCACCAATGGAAAGCTCTTGCCAAGATCTATCACATATATCTCTCCCCAGTCTGTGGCACCTTTCTGGAGTTAACCCCCATTCCACATTGCAGCCCTCATTTTGCTGAATGCAACCATGTCCTCCTTGTCCTCTTACACCCTTAAGTTCAGGATTTATGAAGGCAAAAGCTCCTTCCAGATTTGCATCTACAAGCACCTGAAATTGGCTTCCAGATTCCCATCTATAGGCTTCCAGATTTCCATCTACCATATTGGCCTGTCATAGATGGAAATGTGGAAGTCCATAGATGGAAATGTGGAAGTCCATAGATGGAAATCTGGAAGCCAATTTCAAGTGCTTGTAACTCAGTAACGGTAGGTTGTAGGAAATTGGGAAGCGAATTCTCTGGCTGCCCAGGCCAGGAGCTGTCTTTCAAGCCCGGTCTTGTGTCTGTAGGTGCTTCCTGCAAGAAGCTATGAGGAAAAAACACATATTCCAGATTTCAATCTATGACAGGCCCATATGGTAGATGGAAATCTGGAAGTCCATAGATGGAAATCTGGAAGCCAATTTCAAGTGCTTGTAAGTCCGCATTGGAAGCAGCTAGATGAATGGAACCAAGTTTGTTGTGTAGCTCTGAGCCTGCTGTATAACATATGTAGGCTTGGGATGAATTTGGCCATAAGGGACTTACGGCTTTAGGTGCGAGTTGGTATTTTTGAAGTTTGTTTTATAGCAAATTAATGCATACAATGTAAAAGCCAGTGATGCACATTCTCTGACTGGCCAGGCCTGGAGCTGTCTTTCAAGCCCGGTCTTGTGTCTGTAGGTGCTTCCTGCAAGGAGCTATGAGGAAAAAACACATATTCCAGATTTCAATCTATGACAGGCCCATATGGTAGATGGAAATCTGGAAGTCCATAGATGGAAATCTGGAAGCCAATTTCAAGTGCTTGTAACTCAGCAACGGTAGGTTGTAGGAAATTGGGAAGCGAATTCTCTGGCTGGCCAGGTCTGGAGCTGTCTTTCAAGCCCGGTCTTGTGTCTGTAGGTGCTTCCTGCAAGGAGCTATGAGGAAAAAACACATATTCCAGATTTCAATCTATGACAGGCCCATATGGTAGATGGAAATCTGGAAGTCCATAGATGGAAATCTGGAAGCCAATTTCAAGTGCTTGTAAGTCCCCATTGGAAGCAGCTAGATGAATGGAACCAAGTTTGTTGTGTAGCTCTGAGCCTGCTGTATAACATATGTAGGCCTGGGATGAATTTGGCCATAAGGGACTTATGGCTTCAGGTGAGAGTTGGAATTTTTGAAGTTTGTTTTAGAGCAAATTAATGCATACAAGGTAAAAGCCAGTGATGCACAGACTCCAAATATGCAAACGTCAAGTCTCTAAGATGCTTCTTCCAGAAGAAATGGCTGAAGAAAGTTTTTGGAATTTGAATCTGGAAGTTGGAACTTTTTTGTGCTTGGTCGTAGAGCAAAAAGAAACACAGTTTCTGGAAGGGCTCGGGGTGCTAAACGAGCAGGCGCTTCAACAGAAGCTCTACGTCGCTGCTGGGGGGCACTAGCTGGCTCCAAATTTGCACATTCCTACCTCGTTAAGGGTCATATCTCGGCAATGCAAGCACTCAGAGATGTGGTACAACCACCAATGGAAAGCTCTCACCAAGATCTACCGCATATATCTGTCCCCAGTCTGTGGCACCTTTCTGGAGCTAACTCCACGACGGAGGGGGATAGTGACAAGAGATCGAGTGGGCCCCTAAAGCACTCCAGACACTCCAACATATGGAACCAAGTTTGTTGTGTAGCTCTCAGCCTGCTGTATAACATATGTAGGCCTGAGATGAATTTGGCCAATATGAAAAAAATGGTTCCATTTCGTTGTTGCCGTATGGGACTTATGGCTTTAGGTGGGAGTTGGAATTTTTTAAGTTTGTTTTAGAGCAAATTAATGCATACAAGGTAGCCAGTGATGCGCAGATTCCGAATATGCAAACGCCATGTCTCTAAGTTGCTTGGTTCAGAAGATATGGCATATTTTAAATTACAATGAGTTTAGATGGAAATTTGGCAGACATGACAAATTCTCATCTATTTTGAAAAAACGCCATCTGGTGGCCGAGGTTGAGAATGCAAGCAAGAAAGCATTGTCCGATTGGGACGAAAGTGGGATCATTGAACTCAGAAAAATCGGGGGAACACAGTGGTGGGGATGTTAATTGTCTGGGACCGTTTTTTGCAACTTCCAAGAAATTTTAAAAAATGGCCAGGGAACATTTCTGGGATCAGTGCGACGAGACGAACAGTTTGGTGCTACTCCCGTCGCTCTACGACCTCCGGATCAAAAGGCGCTAATCCCTAATTAGGGTTAGGGTTAGGGTTAGGGCTAGGGTTAGGGTTAGGGTTAGGGTTAGGGCTAGGGTTAGGGTTAGGGTTAGGGTTACGGTCGTCTTTTGACCGAATGACTCGAAATTCGGCACGAATGTGGTCCTCTACTGGCTGAACGAGGGAGAGCAGTTCCCATTGGATTCCGTTGAAATTTGTGTTTTTGGTGAATATTTTAAAGAAAAAAGTGGCCATTTTTCATGAAAACCTCAGCCCATTTTTTCAATAGCTTCCAGGTCTTTGGACCGATTGACTCAAAATCGCTCCCAAATGTGGTCCTATACTGGCTGAACAAGACACAGCAGTTCCCATTTGATTCCGTTGAAATTTGTATTTTTGGTGAATATTTTAAAGAAAAAAGTGGCCATTTTTCATGAAAACCTCAGCCCATTTTTTCAATAGCTTCCAGGTCTTTTGACCGATTGACTCGAAATCGCTCCCAAATGTGGTCCTATACTGGCTGAACAAGACACAGCAGTTCCCATTGGATTCCGGTGAAATTTGTATTTTTGGTGAATATTTTAGTGAAAAGGTACAATGTTTCATGAGACTGCCTTAAGGCTGGGGCTAGGGTTAGGGTTAGGGTTAGGGTTAGGGTTAGGGCTAGGGTTAGGGTTAGGGTTACGGTCGTCTTTTGACCGAATGACTCGAAATTCGGCACGAATGTGGTCCTCTACTGGCTGAACGAGGGAGAGCAGTTCCCATTGGATTCCGTTGAAATTTGTATTTTTGGTGAATATTTTAAAGAAAAAAGTGGCCATTTTTCATGAAAACCTCAGCCCATTTTTTCAATAGCTTCCAGGTCTTTGGACCGATTGACTCGAAATCGCTCCCAAATGTGGTCCTATACTGGCTGAACAAGACACAGCAGTTCCCATTGGATTCCGGTGAAATTTGTATTTTTGGTGAATATTTTAGTGAAAAGGTACAATGTTTCATGAGACTGCCTTAAGGCTGGGGCTAGGGTTAGGGTTAGGGTTAGGGTTAGGGTTAGGGTTAGGGCTAGGGTTAGGGTTAGGGTTAGGGTTAGGGTTAGGGCTAGGGTTAGGGTTAGGGTTACGGTCGTCTTTTGACCGAATGACTCGAAATTCGGCACGAATGTGGTCCTCTACTGGCTGAACGAGGGAGAGCAGTTCCCATTGGATTCCGTTGAAATTTGTATTTTTGGTGAATATTTTAAAGAAAAAAGTGGCCATTTTTCATGAAAACCTCAGCCCATTTTTTCAATAGCTTCCAGGTCTTTGGACCGATTGACTCGAAATCGCTCCCAAATGTGGTCCTATACTGGCTGAACGAGACACAGCAGTTCCCATTGGATTCCGGTGAAATTTGTATTTTTGGTGAATATTTTAGTGAAAAGGTACAATGTTTCATGAGACTGCCTTAAGGCTGGGGCTAGGGTTAGGGTTAGGGTTAGGGTTAGGGTTAGGGCTAGGGTTAGGGTTAGGGTTAGGGTTAGGGCTAGGGTTAGGGTTAGGGTTAGGGTTACGGTCGTCTTTTGACCGAATGACTCGAAATTCGGCACGAATGTGGTCCTCTACTGGCTGAACGAGGGAGAGCAGTTCCCATTGGATTCCGTTGAAATTTGTATTTTTGGTGAATATTTTAAAGAAAAAAGTGGCCATTTTTCATGAAAACCTCAGCCCATTTTTTCAATAGCTTCCAGGTCTTTGGACCGATTGACTCAAAATCGCTCCCAAATGTGGTCCTATACTGGCTGAACAAGACACAGCAGTTCCCATTTGATTCCGTTGAAATTTGTATTTTTGGTGAATATTTTAAAGAAAAAAGTGGCCATTTTTCATGAAAACCTCAGCCCATTTTTTCAATAGCTTCCAGGTCTTTTGACCGATTGACTCGAAATCGCTCCCAAATGTGGTCCTATACTGGCTGAACAAGACACAGCAGTTCCCATTGGATTCCGGTGAAATTTGTATTTTTGGTGAATATTTTAGTGAAAAGGTACAATGTTTCATGAGACTGCCTTAAGGCTGGGGCTAGGGTTAGGGTTAGGGTTAGGGTTAGGGTTAGGGCTAGGGTTAGGGTTAGGGTTACGGTCGTCTTTTGACCGAATGACTCGAAATTCGGCACGAATGTGGTCCTCTACTGGCTGAACGAGGGAGAGCAGTTCCCATTGGATTCCGTTGAAATTTGTATTTTTGGTGAATATTTTAAAGAAAAAAGTGGCCATTTTTCATGAAAACCTCAGCCCATTTTTTCAATAGCTTCCAGGTCTTTGGACCGATTGACTCGAAATCGCTCCCAAATGTGGTCCTATACTGGCTGAACAAGACACAGCAGTTCCCATTGGATTCCGGTGAAATTTGTATTTTTGGTGAATATTTTAGTGAAAAGGTACAATGTTTCATGAGACTGCCTTAAGGCTGGGGCTAGGGTTAGGGTTAGGGTTAGGGTTAGGGTTAGGGTTAGGGCTAGGGT
>NC_133219.1:22870957-22872108 GCF_040436345.1 Pagrus major
TTTTAAAGAAAAAGTGGCCATTTTTCATGAAAACCTCAGCCCATTTTTTCAATAGCTTCCAGGTCTTTGGACCGATTGACTCGAAATCGCTCCCAAATGTGGTCCTATACTGGCTGAACAAGACACAGCAGTTCCCATTGGATTCCGTTGAAATTTGTATTTTTGGTGAATATTTAAAGAAAAAAGTGGCCATTTTTCATGAAAACCTCAGCCCATTTTTTCAATAGCTTCCAGGTCTTTGGACCGATTGACTCGAAATCGCTCCCAAATGTGGTCCTATACTGGCTGAACGAGACACAGCAGTTCCCATTGGATTCCGGTGAAATTTGTATTTTTGGTGAATATTTTAGTGAAAAGGTACAATGTTTCATGAGACTGCCTTAAGGCTGGGGCTAGGGTTAGGGTTAGGGTTAGGGTTAGGGTTAGGGTTAGGGTTAGGGCTAGGGTTAGGGTTAGGGTTAGGGTTACGGTCGTCTTTGACCGAATGACTCGAAATTCGGCACGAATGTGGTCCTCTACTGGCTGAACGAGGGAGAGCAGTTCCCATTGGATTCCGTTGAAATTTGTATTTTTGGTGAATATTTTAAAGAAAAAAGTGGCCATTTTTCATGAAAACCTCAGCCCATTTTTTCAATAGCTTCCAGGTCTTTGGACCGATTGACTCGAAATCGCTCCAAATGTGGTCCTATACTGGCTGAACAAGACACAGCAGTTCCCATTGGATTCCGTTGAAATTTGTATTTTTGGTGAATATTTTAAAGAAAAAAGTGGCCATTTTTCATGAAAACCTCAGCCCATTTTTTCAATAGCTTCCAGGTCTTTGGACCGATTGACTCGAAATCGCTCCCAAATGTGGTCCTATACTGGCTGAACGAGACACAGCAGTTCCCATTGGATTCCGGTGAAATTTGTATTTTTGGTGAATATTTTAGTGAAAAGGTACAATGTTTCATGAGACTGCCTTAAGGCTGGGGCTAGGGTTAGGGTTAGGGTTAGGGTTAGGGTTAGGGCTAGGGTTAGGGTTAGGGTTAGGGTTAGGGCTAGGGTTAGGGTTAGGGTTAGGGTTACGGTCGTCTTTTGACCGAATGACTCGAAATTCGGCACGAATGTGGTCCTCTACTGGCTGAACGAGGGAGAGCAGTTCCCATTGG
>NC_133219.1:22877208-22884708 GCF_040436345.1 Pagrus major
CACGAATGTGGTCCTCTACTGGCTGAACGAGGGAGAGCAGTTCCCATTGGATTCCATTGAAATTTGTATTTTTGGTGAATATTTTAAAGAAAAAAGTGGCCATTTTTCATGAAAACCTCAGCCCATTTTTTCAATAGCTTCCAGGTCTTTGGACCGATTGACTCGAAATCGCTCCCAAATGTGGTCCTATACTGGCTGAACGAGACACAGCAGTTCCCATTGGATTCCGGTGAAATTTGTATTTTTGGTGAATATTTTAGTGAAAAGGTACAATGTTTCATGAGACTGCCTTAAGGCTGGGGCTAGGGTTAGGGTTAGGGTTAGGGTTAGGGTTAGGGCTAGGGTTAGGGTTAGGGTTAGGGTTAGGGCTAGGGTTAGGGTTAGGGTTAGGGTTACGGTCGTCTTTTGACCGAATGACTCGAAATTCGGCACGAATGTGGTCCTCTACTGGCTGAACGAGGAAGAGCAGTTCCCATTGGATTCCGTTGAAATTTGTATTTTTGGTGAATATTTTAAAGAAAAAAGTGGCCATTTTTCATGAAAACCTCAGCCCATTTTTTCAATAGCTTCCAGGTCTTTGGACCGATTGACTCGAAATCGCTCCCAAATGTGGTCCTATACTGGCTGAACAAGACACAGCAGTTCCCATTGGATTCCGTTGAAATTTGTATTTTTGGTGAATATTTTAAAGAAAAAAGTGGCCATTTTTCATGAAAACCTCAGCCCATTTTTTCAATAGCTTCCAGGTCTTTGGACCGATTGACTCGAAATCGCTCCCAAATGTGGTCCTATACTGGCTGAACGAGACACAGCAGTTCCCATTGGATTCCGGTGAAATTTGTATTTTTGGTGAATATTTTAGTGAAAAGGTACAATGTTTCATGAGACTGCCTTAAGGCTGGGGCTAGGGTTAGGGTTAGGGTTAGGGTTAGGGTTAGGGCTAGGGTTAGGGTTAGGGTTAGGGTTAGGGCTAGGGTTAGGGTTAGGGTTACGGTCGTCTTTTGACCGAATGACTCGAAATTCGGCACGAATGTGGTCCTCTACTGGCTGAACGAGGGAGAGCAGTTCCCATTGGATTCCGTTGAAATTTGTATTTTTGGTGAATATTTTAAAGAAAAAAGTGGCCATTTTTCATGAAAACCTCAGCCCATTTTTTCAATAGCTTCCAGGTCTTTGGACCGATTGACTCGAAATCGCTCCCAAATGTGGTCCTATACTGGCTGAACGAGACACAGCAGTTCCCATTGGATTCCGGTGAAATTTGTATTTTTGGTGAATATTTTAGTGAAAAGGTACAATGTTTCATGAGACTGCCTTAAGGCTGGGGCTAGGGTTAGGGTTAGGGTTAGGGTTAGGGTTAGGGCTAGGGTTAGGGTTAGGGTTAGGGTTAGGGCTAGGGTTAGGGTTAGGGTTACGGTCGTCTTTTGACCGAATGACTCGAAATTCGGCACGAATGTGGTCCTCTACTGGCTGAACGAGGGAGAGCAGTTCCCATTGGATTCCGTTGAAATTTGTATTTTTGGTGAATATTTTAAAGAAAAAAGTGGCCATTTTTCATGAAAACCTCAGCCCATTTTTTCAATAGCTTCCAGGTCTTTGGACCGATTGACTCGAAATCGCTCCCAAATGTGGTCCTATACTGGCTGAACGAGACACAGCAGTTCCCATTGGATTCCGGTGAAATTTGTATTTTTGGTGAATATTTTAGTGAAAAGGTACAATGTTTCATGAGACTGCCTTAAGGCTGGGGCTAGGGTTAGGGTTAGGGTTAGGGTTAGGGTTAGGGCTAGGGTTAGGGTTAGGGTTAGGGTTAGGGTTAGGGCTAGGGTTAGGGTTAGGGTTAGGGTTACGGTCGTCTTTTGACCGAATGACTCGAAATTCGGCACGAATGTGGTCCTCTACTGGCTGAACGAGGGAGAGTAGTTCCCATTGGATTCCGTTGAAATTTGTATTTTTGGTGAATATTTTAAAGAAAAAAGTGGCCATTTTTCATGAAAACCTCAGCCCATTTTTTCAATAGCTTCCAGGTCTTTGGACCGATTGACTCGAAATCGCTCCCAAATGTGGTCCTATACTGGCTGAACAAGACACAGCAGTTCCCATTGGATTCCGTTGAAATTTGTATTTTTGGTGAATATTTTAAAGAAAAAAGTGGCCATTTTTCATGAAAACCTCAGCCCATTTTTTCAATAGCTTCCAGGTCTTTGGACCGATTGACTCGAAATCGCTCCCAAATGTGGTCCTATACTGGCTGAACAAGACACAGCAGTTCCCATTGGATTCCGGTGAAATTTGTATTTTTGGTGAATATTTTAGTGAAAAGGTACAATGTTTCATGAGACTGCCTTAAGGCTGGGGCTAGGGTTAGGGTTAGGGTTAGGGTTAGGGTTAGGGCTAGGGTTAGGGTTAGGGTTAGGGTTACGGTCGTCTTTTGACCGAATGACTCGAAATTCGGCACGAATGTGGTCCTCTACTGGCTGAACGAGGGAGAGCAGTTCCCATTGGATTCCGTTGAAATTTGTATTTTTGGTGAATATTTTAAAGAAAAAAGTGGCCATTTTTCATGAAAACCTCAGCCCATTTTTTCAATAGCTTCCAGGTCTTTGGACCGATTGACTCGAAATCGCTCCCAAATGTGGTCCTCTACTGGCTGAACGAGGGAGAGGAGTTCCCATTGGATTCCGTTGAAATTTGTATTTTTGGTGAATATTTTAAAGAAAAAAGTGGCCATTTTTCATGAAAACCTCAGCCCATTTTTTCAATAGCTTCCAGGTCTTTGGACCGATTGACTCGAAATCGCTCCCAAATGTGGTCCTATACTGGCTGAACGAGACACAGCAGTTCCCATTGGATTCTGGTGAAATTTGTATTTTTGGTGAATATTTTAGTGAAAAGGTACAATGTTTCATGAGACTGCCTTAAGGCTGGGGCTAGGGTTAGGGTTAGGGTTAGGGTTAGGGTTAGGGCTAGGGTTAGGGTTAGGGTTAGGGTTAGGGCTAGGGTTAGGGTTAGGGTTAGGGTTACGGTCGTCTTTTGACCGAATGACTCGAAATTCGGCACGAATGTGGTCCTCTACTGGCTGAACGAGGGAGAGCAGTTCCCATTGGATTCCATTGAAATTTGTATTTTTGGTGAATATTTTAAAGAAAAAAGTGGCCATTTTTCATGAAAACCTCAGCCCATTTTTTCAATAGCTTCCAGGTCTTTGGACCGATTGACTCGAAATCGCTCCCAAATGTGGTCCTATACTGGCTGAACGAGACACAGCAGTTCCCATTGGATTCCGGTGAAATTTGTATTTTTGGTGAATATTTTAGTGAAAAGGTACAATGTTTCATGAGACTGCCTTAAGGCTGGGGCTAGGGTTAGGGTTAGGGTTAGGGTTAGGGTTAGGGCTAGGGTTAGGGTTAGGGTTAGGGTTAGGGCTAGGGTTAGGGTTAGGGTTACGGTCGTCTTTTGACCGAATGACTCGAAATTCGGCACGAATGTGGTCCTCTACTGGCTGAACGAGGGAGAGCAGTTCCCATTGGATTCCGTTGAAATTTGTATTTTTGGTGAATATTTTAAAGAAAAAAGTGGCCATTTTTCATGAAAACCTCAGCCCATTTTTTCAATAGCTTCCAGGTCTTTGGACCGATTGACTCGAAATCGCTCCCAAATGTGGTCCTATACTGGCTGAACGAGACACAGCAGTTCCCATTGGATTCCGGTGAAATTTGTATTTTTGGTGAATATTTTAGTGAAAAGGTACAATGTTTCATGAGACTGCCTTAAGGCTGGGGCTAGGGTTAGGGTTAGGGTTAGGGTTAGGGTTAGGGCTAGGGTTAGGGTTAGGGTTAGGGTTAGGGCTAGGGTTAGGGTTAGGGTTACGGTCGTCTTTTGACCGAATGACTCGAAATTCGGCACGAATGTGGTCCTCTACTGGCTGAACGAGGGAGAGCAGTTCCCATTGGATTCCGTTGAAATTTGTATTTTTGGTGAATATTTTAAAGAAAAAAGTGGCCATTTTTCATGAAAACCTCAGCCCATTTTTTCAATAGCTTCCAGGTCTTTGGACCGATTGACTCGAAATCGCTCCCAAATGTGGTCCTATACTGGCTGAACGAGACACAGCAGTTCCCATTGGATTCCGGTGAAATTTGTATTTTTGGTGAATATTTTAGTGAAAAGGTACAATGTTTCATGAGACTGCCTTAAGGCTGGGGCTAGGGTTAGGGTTAGGGTTAGGGTTAGGGTTAGGGCTAGGGTTAGGGTTAGGGTTAGGGTTAGGGTTAGGGCTAGGGTTAGGGTTAGGGTTAGGGTTACGGTCGTCTTTTGACCGAATGACTCGAAATTCGGCACGAATGTGGTCCTCTACTGGCTGAACGAGGGAGAGCAGTTCCCATTGGATTCCGTTGAAATTTGTATTTTTGGTGAATATTTTAAAGAAAAAAGTGGCCATTTTTCATGAAAACCTCAGCCCATTTTTTCAATAGCTTCCAGGTCTTTGGACCGATTGACTCGAAATCGCTCCCAAATGTGGTCCTATACTGGCTGAACAAGACACAGCAGTTCCCATTGGATTCCGTTGAAATTTGTATTTTTGGTGAATATTTTAAAGAAAAAAGTGGCCATTTTTCATGAAAACCTCAGCCCATTTTTTCAATAGCTTCCAGGTCTTTGGACCGATTGACTCGAAATCGCTCCCAAATGTGGTCCTATACTGGCTGAACAAGACACAGCAGTTCCCATTGGATTCCGGTGAAATTTGTATTTTTGGTGAATATTTTAGTGAAAAGGTACAATGTTTCATGAGACTGCCTTAAGGCTGGGGCTAGGGTTAGGGTTAAGGTTAGGGTTAGGGTTAGGGCTAGGGTTAGGGTTAGGGTTAGGGTTACGGTCGTCTTTTGACCGAATGACTCGAAATTCGGCACGAATGTGGTCCTCTACTGGCTGAACGAGGGAGAGCAGTTCCCATTGGATTCCGTTGAAATTTGTATTTTTGGTGAATATTTTAAAGAAAAAAGTGGCCATTTTTCATGAAAACCTCAGCCCATTTTTTCAATAGCTTCCAGGTCTTTGGACCGATTGACTCGAAATCGCTCCCAAATGTGGTCCTATACTGGCTGAACAAGACACAGCAGTTCCCATTGGATTCCGTTGAAATTTGTATTTTTGGTGAATATTTTAAAGAAAAAAGTGGCCATTTTTCATGAAAACCTCAGCCCATTTTTTCAATAGCTTCCAGGTCTTTGGACCGATTGACTCGAAATCGCTCCCAAATGTGGTCCTATACTGGCTGAACGAGACACAGCAGTTCCCATTGGATTCCGGTGAAATTTGTATTTTTGGTGAATATTTTAGTGAAAAGGTACAATGTTTCATGAGACTGCCTTAAGGCTGGGGCTAGGGTTAGGGTTAGGGTTAGGGTTAGGGTTAGGGCTAGGGTTAGGGTTAGGGTTAGGGTTAGGGCTAGGGTTAGGGTTAGGGTTACGGTCGTCTTTTGACCGAATGACTCGAAATTCGGCACGAATGTGGTCCTCTACTGGCTGAACGAGGGAGAGCAGTTCCCATTGGATTCCGTTGAAATTTGTATTTTTGGTGAATATTTTAAAGAAAAAAGTGGCCATTTTTCATGAAAACCTCAGCCCATTTTTTCAATAGCTTCCAGGTCTTTGGACCGATTGACTCGAAATCGCTCCCAAATGTGGTCCTATACTGGCTGAACGAGACACAGCAGTTCCCATTGGATTCCGGTGAAATTTGTATTTTTGGTGAATATTTTAGTGAAAAGGTACAATGTTTCATGAGACTGCCTTAAGGCTGGGGCTAGGGTTAGGGTTAGGGTTAGGGTTAGGGTTAGGGCTAGGGTTAGGGTTAGGGTTAGGGTTAGGGCTAGGGTTAGGGTTAGGGTTACGGTCGTCTTTTGACCGAATGACTCGAAATTCGGCACGAATGTGGTCCTCTACTGGCTGAACGAGGGAGAGCAGTTCCCATTGGATTCCGTTGAAATTTGTATTTTTGGTGAATATTTTAAAGAAAAAAGTGGCCATTTTTCATGAAAACCTCAGCCCATTTTTTCAATAGCTTCCAGGTCTTTGGACCGATTGACTCGAAATCGCTCCCAAATGTGGTCCTATACTGGCTGAACGAGACACAGCAGTTCCCATTGGATTCCGGTGAAATTTGTATTTTTGGTGAATATTTTAGTGAAAAGGTACAATGTTTCATGAGACTGCCTTAAGGCTGGGGCTAGGGTTAGGGTTAGGGTTAGGGTTAGGGTTAGGGCTAGGGTTAGGGTTAGGGTTAGGGTTAGGGTTAGGGCTAGGGTTAGGGTTAGGGTTAGGGTTACGGTCGTCTTTTGACCGAATGACTCGAAATTCGGCACGAATGTGGTCCTCTACTGGCTGAACGAGGGAGAGCAGTTCCCATTGGATTCCGTTGAAATTTGTATTTTTGGTGAATATTTTAAAGAAAAAAGTGGCCATTTTTCATGAAAACCTCAGCCCATTTTTTCAATAGCTTCCAGGTCTTTGGACCGATTGACTCGAAATCGCTCCCAAATGTGGTCCTATACTGGCTGAACAAGACACAGCAGTTCCCATTGGATTCCGTTGAAATTTGTATTTTTGGTGAATATTTTAAAGAAAAAAGTGGCCATTTTTCATGAAAACCTCAGCCCATTTTTTCAATAGCTTCCAGGTCTTTGGACCGATTGACTCGAAATCGCTCCCAAATGTGGTCCTATACTGGCTGAACAAGACACAGCAGTTCCCATTGGATTCCGGTGAAATTTGTATTTTTGGTGAATATTTTAGTGAAAAGGTACAATGTTTCATGAGACTGCCTTAAGGCTGGGGCTAGGGTTAGGGTTAGGGTTAGGGTTAGGGTTAGGGCTAGGGTTAGGGTTAGGGTTAGGGTTACGGTCGTCTTTTGACCGAATGACTCGAAATTCGGCACGAATGTGGTCCTCTACTGGCTGAACGAGGGAGAGCAGTTCCCATTGGATTCCGTTGAAATTTGTATTTTTGGTGAATATTTTAAAGAAAAAAGTGGCCATTTTTCATGAAAACCTCAGCCCATTTTTTCAATAGCTTCCAGGTCTTTGGACCGATTGACTCGAAATCGCTCCCAAATGTGGTCCTATACTGGCTGAACGAGACACAGCAGTTCCCATTGGATTCCGGTGAAATTTGTATTTTTGGTGAATATTTTAGTGAAAAGGTACAATGTTTCATGAGACTGCCTTAAGGCTGGGGCTAGGGTTAGGGTTAGGGTTAGGGTTAGGGTTAGGGCTAGGGTTAGGGTTAGGGTTAGGGTTAGGGTTAGGGCTAGGGTTAGGGTTAGGGTTAGGGTTACGGTCGTCTTTTGACCGAATGACTCGAAATTCGGCACGAATGTGGTCCTCTACTGGCTGAACGAGGGAGAGCAGTTCCCATTGGATTCCGTTGAAATTTGTATTTTTGGTGAATATTTTAAAGAAAAAAGTGGCCATTTTTCATGAAAACCTCAGCCCATTTT